>NC_079189.1:570742310-570744810 GCF_029499605.1 Hyla sarda | reverse complement strand
TATACACTACTGACCTAATGATGACTGCCCCTCCTGACCACAGGTATTATACACTACTGACCTAGTGCTGACTACCCCTCCTGACCACAGGTATTATACACTACTGACCTGGTGCGGACTACCCCTCCTGACCACAGGTATTATACACTACTGACCTGGTGCTTACTACCCCTCCTGACCACAGGTATTATACACTACTGACCTAATGATGACTGCCCCTCCTGACCACAGGTATTATACACTACTGACCTGGTGCTGACTACCCCTCCTGACCACAGGTATTATACACTACTGACCTGGTGCTGACTACCCCTCCTGACCACAGGTATTATACACTACTGACCTGGTGCGGACTACCCCTCCTGACCACAGGTATTATACACTACTGACCTGGTGCGGACTACCCCTCCTGACCACAGGTATTATACACTACTGACCTGGTGCTGACTACCCCTCCTGACCACAGGTATTATACACTACTGACCTGTTGCCCCGATAGTAACCAAGGCACTGTAAATAGATGCCCCGATAGTAGCCCAGGCACTGCATATAGATGACTCGATAGTAGCCCAGGCCCTGTATATAGATGACTCGATAGTAGCCCAGGCACTGTACATAGATGACTCGATAGTAGCCCAGGCACTGTATATAGATGCCCCGATAGTAGCCCAGGCACTGTACATAGATGACCCGATAGTAGCCAATGCACTGTATATAGATGACCCGATAGTAGCCCAGGCACTGTATATAGATGCCCCGATAGTAGCCCAGGCACTGTATATAGATGACTCGATAGTAGCCCAGGCACTGTATATAGATGACCCGATAGTAGCCCAGGCACTGTATATAGATGCCCCGATAGTAGCTCAGGCACTGTACATAGATGACTCGATAGTAGCCCAGGCACTGTACATAGATGCCCCGATAGTAGCCCAGGCACTGTACATAGATGCCCCGATAGTAGCCCAGGCACTGTACATAGATGACCCGATAGTAGCCCAGGCACTGTATATAGATGCCACGATAGTAGCCCACGCACTGTATATAGATGCCCCGATAGTAGCCCAGGCACTGTATATAGATGACCCGATAGTAGCCCAGGCACTGTACATAGATGCCCCGATAGTAGCCCAGGCACTGTACATAGATGCCCCGATAGTAGCCCAGGCACTGTATATAGATGACCCGATAGTAGCCCAGGCACTGTATATAGATGCCCCGATAGTAGCCCAGGCACTGGACATAGATGCCCCGATAGTAGCCCAGGCACTGTACATAGAAGATCCGATAGTAGCCCAGGTACTGTACATAGATGACCCGATAGTAGCCCAGGCACTGTACATAGATGTCCCGATAGTAGCCCAGGTACTGTACATAGATGACCCGATAGCAGCCCAGGCACTGTACATAGATGACCCGATAGTAGCCCAGGTACTGTACATAGATGACCCGATAGTAGCCCAGGCACTGTACATAGATGACGCGATAGTAGCCCAGGCACTGTACATAGATGACCCGATAGTAGCCCAGGCACTGTATATAGATGCCCCTATAGTAGCCCAGGCACTGTACATAGATGACCCGATAGTAGCCCAGGCACTGTACATAAATGACCCGATAGTAGCCCAGGTACTGTACATAGATGCCCCGATAGTAGCTCAGGCACTGTATATAGATGACCTGATAGTAGCCCAGGCACTGCACATAGCTGACCCGATAGTAGCCCAGGCACTGTATATAGATGAGCCGATAGTAGCCCAGGTGCTGTACATAGATGACCCGATAGTAGCCCAGGTACTGTACATAGATGTCCCGATAGTAGCCCAGGCACTGTATATAGATGAGCCGATAGTAGCCCAGGTGCTGTACATAGATGACCCGATAGTAGCCCAGGTACTGTACATAGATGTCCCGATAGTAGCCCAGGCACTGTATATAGATGACCCGATAGTAGCCCAGGCACTGTACATAGATGTCCCGATAGTAGCCCAGGCACTGCACCCGGTGACGTTGTGCTGCCAACTCTCCTCTTCATCCCCTCTAATTGCCAAGATTGATTTCTGCTATTTTAACGTGAGATTTTAATTGAAGGCTGGATTGTAAACAGCTCGCCCCCTGACCAGGCAGATTGAGGTAATTGTCTGTAATTTGGTTGCCAAAAGATTAATCGCTGGGGCTGGGCCGATTTGATTAAGTCAATTAATCTCTGATTACAGTGTTCAAGTGTCATTTGGCACAAGACAGACCATCTCAGGTGCTCCTTGTAGTGACTGATCGGAGCAATCAATTGGGGGGCAAACATGGGGGCTGGGACCATTACGTGTATTTGTGTGTGTGAATATATATATATATATATATATATATATATATATATATATATATATATATATTTATGATTACAATATAGTTAGTTATTTATAACATATCTTTTTACTGCTTGTACATTCTACAGTGCTGTAGATCGAACGATTGTCCTGAGGCTTCCTTATAATGTTTTATT